>NC_064811.1:83746062-83772398 GCF_023721935.1 Panthera uncia
CGCTTGCCTCCGCCCGCGCTGCGGACATGGCGCGGCGCTGACTGTGGCCCGGCCCGGCGAGACCGCGCGCCCGCTCGCCCGGACCCGCCCCGCCCCGCACGGGACCCGCTCCGGCCCCGGCCGGCCGCCGCCTCTTCCTTCCCCAGCCCGCAGGCCCTCGCCTCCCGGGAGGGGAGCCCACAGGCGCAGGGAGGCCGAGCGCGGACTCGCCACCAGGGTAAGCCGAACTCGGGCAAGTGGGGGCCACGCCGGGGACGTGTGGCCCGAGTCCCGCCACCTACCCGCCCCGCACCCCCTAGACCTGCTCAGACTTCCTCATTCCTGCTCTAACCGCTGGGCTAGACCGGACGCAGGACCAGGTTGACAGGAGTTGAGAGGCACATGGGATTGGCGACAGGGGCGAAAGGCACATCTGGACTTCGCAGGGGCCGGCTGGCCAGAGGGCCGCGGCTGCCCGGGCCGCCCTGTCTCCCCGCGTCCCAGCGCCGGGCGGGAACGGGAAGCAGGAGGGAACTCTTGCAAACTTTTTTAAAATCATCACCCCCACCCCTACCCCCTCCTTGGCGGGTGGCTTGGGGGTTGAGGTGCGCTTTGGAGAGGGGAAGGTGGTTGGTGCAGTGCTGAACCAGATTTCACCTAAGGGCGGTCCATGAAATGAAAGCAGAAGTGTATGTCAGTCCTCTTGACTGGGAAAGCCCTCCCCAGCACCCCCCCCCCAATTGAATAAAACAGCCTTATTCCTTCATCCCCTACTTCAAAAAGAAGCCTCTGCTTCACATGCACACCCCAACCAGGACATAATATATTCACCTACTATAGAATCTGTACCTTACTTTTCAAAAAATAAGGAGGCCCTGGTACTGACCCTACAGGGCCTGGCGTCTGAGAAAAGAAATTACCTACTTAGAGCACTTTTTAGACACCGATTATGTAAAACACTTGGACATCGGCACCGGAGCACCGGGTGTCGTGCATGACCTCCAAAACAAGAATGATGATATAAACAAAGCCTATCCTAAACACAAGTTTTCCTATAGTCTTTACAAATAGATACCAATGGAGATGTTTGCCCTGATTTATTGGTCTGTAGTGAAACCTAAATGGGACTTGATGACACAGTATTTGATTATCAAGATTTAAGACATTTTCATGGACTTTGTTAAGTAGGGTGTTTCAGCACTGCAGCTTATTAAATAACTATATTTAACTTAAAGATATTGTTATAAAGCCCATAATCTGAGAAAATGACTATAGTATTACTAAAACATTTAATAACTCTGGCATACAAATGTTCTGTCAACTGGTGATCTTTGGTAAACCCTGAAGCTTGGGATTAAGATGTTCAGTGCTTATTTTTTTATAGCAAAGCATCTCAGTTGAATATTCTTGAGTAATTTAAATTGCATAGTGTTTGTTAAAACTGAAAGGGAATCTTGATTAAAATAAAGTTCTTAGCTGAAGTATGTTGTTTTCCTAATTTTAATATTATGCTTTCTAGAGGTGAATCCTTTTACTGTTTGATGCAGTAAAGAAATTATGTAAATAATTTGAAGCAAAGTATTTTTTGAGCTTATGAACTTGGGAAGACAGGAAATACAAAGATTTGTTTCCTGTAGCATTTTACATTTATCGTGTAATTAAATTGCTAAGGGGAGCTAAACAAGTATCATAAACGGAAACATGAAATCTCCTGAAACTATTCATCCATATTAATATACCTGCAACTCCTCAATGCCCTCTGGAGCTTGTTTAGATAAAATGTCTTCCTGGGCCACAGCCTACTGGACAAATGTGAACACAAAGAAAGGCTCATTATGTGTAGATTTAATGCTGGCACTGAAATACTGCTTGCTGTGAATAGTAAATCACTTCTAATGTGTTTGAAAGACTTTTTAAAGGAAATGCTATAATCCAATTAGGGCTTGGTGGGTTTGAAAATTAGGGTTTGAAAGTCTGTTGTCTTTGTTTTCAAATTTCAGTTTGATCTAATGTTCAGCAGTTGTCATTCAGATGGGCTGAATAAACACCCTGTTTTTCAAATCGAGTTAGTAAATACTGGAGTATGTATACAAAAATAGTCCTTCCCCTTTGTAAGCACTGCTTTGATCTTTGTACTTCCTTCTTACTTCTGCCTCTTAAGCCCATCTGTGATGACTGAGTTGCCGATGGTAAATGCTCAGTCTGAAATACGCAGAATTTTAGGTTTAGTGATCATATTTCTCGTATTTCTCTTGTCATGTTCCTTGGAACAAACTGAGGCTGGTTTAAGAAACTGGTATTTAGGCAGGTTGTTTTTACTACTGCTTTCAAACTTTCAGATAATTGATGAAATTACTGCCTTGACTTTCAGGGATGGCTCATTGTGGTAGATAGAAGATCTAGATAAGAAATCACAGGCTGCTGGAATCTTGGACTATCATTCAATCAGCAAGATCTTATTTTTTACCTAATTTATGAGAGGTATTCCCCCTGTTCAGAAGAGGTGAAAGTTCTGGCTTCTGGGGGGAAGTGGTTACTTCATAACCTTCAATTAGTTTGAACTCGGGAGAAGTCAGAACAGTATTGATGTTTTAAAATAATAAGTTTGAAAAATATGAGTTTTGTATGGATTTTTGATAAAGTAGTCAAAATATCATCTTTTTCTTCATCAGAACTTCTTCGTAGATGTGCTGTTCTGAGCATAGAGATAACTGCAGTATAAAGTGTATCTGGAAATGCAGAATAGTTTAACCAACAGAATAAACATTCACATTACACTCTTCAAGACTTCAGATTGAACAGGAGTCACATTAGCAGGAATGGATGTGTTAGAATCAATGGCTATACAAAATTTCTCATAAATTTTCTTTTAGTACGGAGATTGATTGGTTTTCTGTTTATAGTATGAATCATCTATGGTGGCGTGATTGTTCTACGTTGTAAGAACAGAAGAAGGAAGAGAAGGAAAAAAAGAAATTTAGTGTTAGAGGACATTTTGAAACGTTCTCCTCTACGTCTACATTTATGTCTGGTCAGAGCTAATTGACAACTGCTTCTTGGAGACCAGTAGACCACACTGAAGCAATTTATGCTGCTTCCTGAGAATTGATTCTCATTCGCACTCTTGCACCTCCCACAAATAACTGAACTCACCTGTAGTTGTCTCAGAGGTGAGCAGGTAAACCATCAGAAGCATATGCACCCGTATGAATTGACCCTGTCACTCCTTAGAACCCCAACGAGTTGACCATGTCACTCCTTAGGAGACCTTGAGGATTTTTAAGAACTAGAGGCATTCAGCCTTAGGAAGGAATGTTTGGACTTGTGGCACAGTTCTACAGGTTAGTTTGGCTCCTTGACCTTTGTTTTAAACAATAGAGATTAATATTTGAAACCACATAGTTTGGTAGAGTTAATAGAGTAACATAACTGAGACTCCTGTCTTTGTAATATTTCATTAATGAGTATCTAGTGCCTCACTCTTAAATGAAAAAAAAAAAAATACCATTCTTTCCATGATGATAAACTTGCTTTATACTTTTGGTCTCTGCTGTATTAAGAGAGGGTGTTCCTGGGTGCAAATTAATGTCCTGTCTTTCATATTTCAGCTGAGGCTGATAGACCTTCCCTTGAAAATCAGCTAATTGTTTAGAAAATAACTTGTGAAATAGTATTTGATTGCTTCACTACAAATAATTTAAAGCCTAACATTTTACACAAAAGTAATAAAAGATGTGATTTGTTCAAGATTATAGAATCCTCAAGAGTAAAGTATGAATGAAAATATTTGTTTAGAGTATTATTCATAAAAATATAATTGTATTTTAAATTTTAAAAAGAAATCAATTATTCTCCTCATTTTTCTGTAATAACTAATAGATTTAATTATTAGTAGTACAAGTTTCATCTCCTTTAATTTGTTGCCTATTTTTGCAATTAGAATAACGAAATGGATAGTTTAATTCCCCATTACAGACTGGCTTATTACTTTTTATTTATAGTTCACCATTAGGTCAAAAATCTTATAACCAGGTTTTATTCTGGCCCATACTTTCAATAGATACTAATAAGTTCAAACTATTTATAGACTCCATTTCTTTAAATGGTGAAAAAAGATTCTGACTGGTGGAGCTTTAAAGAAGAAAGTAAGATTCTGTATGGCTTATTAAGAGGCTAATTATTTTTTAAAAAAGAATAGAAAGGAAAAAATAATAGGCAGGAAAAGAGCTATCTGAAAGAATCAAAATCCTATAGTTCCAGCTGAAAAGAAAACATATCTAATTTATACTGACAAAGGCCTATCCGGCATTCAGCATTGTGCTTGTTGGCACATAGTAGGTAATCCATAACAATTTTTTAGTGAATGAATGACATAAGTTTTATTTTGTTTTGTTCAAAAGTAGGGCAACTGTTTTCTGCAAGGAACAAAAATTGCACTATTTTGCCTTATCTTCTGGGAAGAAAGAACCCCAAAACTAATTCTTGCTTCCTAAATACTATATTCTTATCTAAGGAGCACTTGAAATTTACTAGAGCAAATAATTTGTTAAAAAGTATCCAGTGCCTTCCAAAAGGAAAGCATTTCATTCTGAAAGATGAGTCTATGAACTGGGGGAAAAATGGCTTTTAGTTTCCAAATTTTAAAGGCACTTCTGAAACAAGGTAATAAAGTAATTGAAATGATAAAAGATGCTTATACATGTAAAAAATGTAACTTTTTGGCTACTCTAGAATTTCTCTGAGCTCCACTGAAACTGTAATTTCAATATTAGTATCTCCAAAAAAAGAAACAATGCTATACACACTGCTTTGTAATCCAGAGATTGTTAAGGCCTATTGAAATTAATCAATTAAAAAGTAAAAAAATGTGTTAAGCTATCCAGAATTAAATACTTACCGCATATAAAAAATTGGGGGTGGGGAAAGTTACTAGCTGGAAAACCTTAAGAATGAGGAGGCAGTTAGCAAGGTTTACTGTATTTTCCACTTTAATACTTTAATGATTTTGCAACACTGTAAAACCCAGGACCTCATTGTGTCAGGGTTTTGTTGATTATTTTTCTCTTGTAGCATTTTCAGAAAACTGTCCTTGAAACTCTAAATCTAATCAGGTATTTTGTATGAGACAGTATTTATGAAACGTACCCTCCAGACTAGGAAAGGGCACAAGGCCAACACTTCACAGTCCTGGTGTCCTGACCCCAGGGAGAGTTAGAACCATTTTATTGGAAATTGCTGATTTCAGTCCACTCTGCTTTGCTGCCCACTTAACTCTGGTTTTGACACTGACCTCTCTTTGAACACTTACAAACATACATTCAGGCTTTAAAAATTAATTTTAAAAATTATTTACAAATATATGTATAATCAGTCATTTTTATTGTTGCCAACAAACTAAGGAAGGAAGAAACTGAATGTTTACTTATATAACAAGTGCACTGTAAAGCTGTCATTGTTGAACAAAGTACTCACAGTCTGGGTGCCTGGGTGGCTCAGTTGGTTAAGCGTCTGACTCTTGGCTTCGGCTTAGGTCATGATCTCACAGTTTGTGATTTCAAGCCCTGCATTTGGCTCTGTGCTGGCAGCGCAGAGCCTGCTTGGAATTCTCTCTCTCCTCTCTCTCTCTCTCTCTCTCTCTCTGCCCCTCCCCCACTCACGCTGTCTCTGTCTCTCTCAAAATGAATACATACTTTAAAGAAACAAAAGTACTCACAGTGAATAGCAGCAGAGTTTGTTAGTTTAAATAATAAAATAATCCAAGTACTTTTCCTGTAGCTTCTGTGCGAGAAGTCTCTGTGGGAGGGATGAATTCTACTGTGTTGCATTATATAATCGTCTCAGTCTACATCTTCTGGGCATGAAGAGAAGCATAAACAAAAACACAAAACTATAATATTGTCCTCTATTAGTCAAAAATCTGTGGACAATTCATACACTCTATACTGGAAAATAAAGCTATGGATTTTTTGTAGGTTTGAGGCTCTTGATGTATGAGTATTTGTAGGTGAGATTTTCTTGTTTATAAAAAATACAAAACCTGCATAAAGTTAAGCACGCCTCTATAGAAAGCGTTTAGCATTAAAAAAAATTCGATTGCTATAATAAATGGCAGTCGTTTATAAAAATTATTTGTTACTCATTATTGTTTATCATGTGATTTGGACTGAACATATTACACTGTCTTTCAATGTCGGGACATACCTTTCCCTCCAGAAGTCAGCTTTTATCTCCAGAAATCAATTCTAACATATATCAAGCATGAAAGAAGAAAAATTAAAAGTGATGACAGAGTCCATAGTCAGTCTACCAATTTATTGGTTCTGTGCCCACGCCTGCAATTCAAAGAGTGCAAATAAATTACTTAATTGTCTTAGAAAATATGCCTTCCAAGATAAGAATTTTAGGAATGATGAGAATGACTCTTTTTTTAACGTTAACATGAATTCCTGACTCATGTTTTATTGATACTGGAAGAGTTTCTTTGTCTAGCAGTTCTTAACTTAGGTATAGGTTTATTTTTTAGGATTTAACCATTTATTCATGTTTGATCATTAAGACTTGATTTATAAACTTCAGTGTTTTGTTTTTTGGTTTTTTTTAAACAGGGACTAAGAATGGTAGTGAGGTTGAAGGAAAAGAATCCCTTACAATTTATAGCATCTTGTATAATGCTGTCTAAATAATACAAGCACCTTTATGACTTATAAAGTTAAAATAGGAGGCGCCTGGGTAGCTCAGTTGGTTAAGCGTCCAACTCTTGATTTTGGCTCAGGTCACCATCTCACAGTTTGTGAGATCGAGCCCTGCCTCCGGCTCTGCCCTGTCAGCACAGAGCCTGCTTAGGATTCTCTCTCTCCTCCCTCCCTCTCTTCCTTTCTCTCTGCCCCCTCCCTCCTCATTTTCTAAATACATTTTCAAAATACATTTTCTAAAATAATGTTAAAATAAAGGTGAAGTGGAAGGATAGGAGTATGAATGGTTTTTTATACAGAGGAAATTTAAGGTAGAAAGGAGCATGAAGAAAGTAAAGAATAAAAATTAAATTAAACTTAATGTTTTTAATTCTCTTGGATATTGAGGAAAGTACTTAAGGGAATGCAAAAAAATACTGGTCTATATAAAATTAAAATTTAATATAAAATCTAGACAGTAGAAAGATTACTTTTAAAAATGTATTCACAATGCTAATTTCAAGCCAACCAGGAAGACTGGGAAAATACTTTTTGTTGGAGATAGATTAGCAGGAGCCAAAAACATAGCCAATCTCATACCATAACCATTTATTTTACCTATTTATTATGCTGTTAATACATAGTAAGGGATGTAAGTTAAATACTTAACGTGTGTGTGTGTGTGTTTAACCTGTGAGTCTTAGAAATTTGGTCAAAATGAAGAATAATGAAAGCATAAGTAATGTTTAGCAGGAAAGTCCTCTATAAAATTAGGTCCTGAATTTTATTTGTGACTTGAATATGAACAGGATAAATTCTGTGTATCAGGAGGGGAGGGTCATAATGAAAAGAGAGAGAGATTGAAAAGAACTTTTCAATAGGCATTTCACTGTGGATTATCCTATTTTTGATTAATTGAAAACAATGGTTATTTCCCCCTTATTCTGAAAAAAATTTTAGAAGTCAGTTGTGATTAAGCAAACCTCAGTACACCTGGGAAATTAAAGTCAAAAGCATGGTATTTAGCAATTAAATGTATTTCCTTGCTTTCGTGCCATAACATAGCATTCGTTTAATAAAATATCTTTATGGTTTCTTCCATGTGTTTACCTAATTTCCCATTTTAGACACTGAACCAAATTTAAACACACCTTAGAACATTTAATATTTCCTGACTATTTTAAAACAGTACCTTAGGAGTCACTGACCCTGATGTTCTTTTTTATGATGGACAGGGAAAGTATCCCATTTCTCTTAGAAAGTCTACTATAATAGCCAAATAGGAATTAGTCCAGGTTGTTGAGAGTAGTTCAGTCCTGTGTTGAAATAGATGGATGATTTGGGGAGCAGTTGTGCTATAATTACTAAATACTTGTTAAACTGAAGGAATCCAGTCATTCAAGGAAACCATAGAAACAATAATTTTATTGCCGAGTCACTTAAGTATATTCACATAGATACCCCCATCAGTATCCCAGTATCAAATCTATCATCATCGTCATCCACCAAATTGCTACCTTTCCCCCACATTAAGCAATGCACTTGTTAGCCCACTATGGCCCATTCAGTAGGTTCCCATGCCAGAAATCTAGGAACCTATTCTATATGCATACTTATCTCTTCCAATCACCAAGTTCTATTAATTCAGCCTCCTGCTCACCTCCAGAATCCATCCTTTCCTTATTGAATTTCTAGCTTTCATTTTTACGTTGCCTCCTGATTGTCTCCTTCTGTTCCATCTTTCATTCCAACATAAAGGTCAGCTTTCTAAAGTGCAAGTCTGATGATGTCACAATCTTTATGTTTCTGAAATGAATCTCTGTTGTCTTCACAAGCTGATTCCTGCACAGCTCACCTCCCACCCTTGCTCCTCACCCATCCTCTATTTCTCAAATCATCCACATCAATTTTCAGTTCCCTATCCACTGTGTTTTCGCACTTTGAATGTCTCTGCCTGCACCCTCCCTGTGTGAGGAGCGCCCTTCCCTTCCTGGCCAACTAATCAGGCGTGGTTCAGTCTTCGCCAATTTTCTCTCTATCCTCTATCCATTTTCTCTGATCTCCGCATAATAATGTGCTCTCAGTCCATGTTCTGACTTCTTATGTTTTCTAGACGGAAAATATCTTGAGGGCAGGGATTTTATGTTACTTTGCATGTACATAATAAGTTTGCTAAATGAGTAAGTAAATAACTAGACAGAATGTCAGCAGATACTGACTAGGTAGCTGTTGATTAAGCTGTGTGGCTCTGGGCAAATTAATTAATTTTTCTGTGTTTCATTTTCTCTCTGTGAAAAAATGAGAGGGTTAGGCTAAATGACCATCTACTTCTAAAATTATTTGTTTCTTTGATATAATAGTATTATTTGGAAGACTTCAGATTTTCTTGCCTTATTGAGATAGGTCAACTTAAGGAAAATACATGTGAGAAAGTACAAAGACAATTTTTTCTTTTTTTTAACTTAGAGAGAGGGAGCATGCACGAGCAGGGGAGGGGCAGAGGAAAGAGAGAGAATCTCAAGCAGGTTCCACGCTCAGCATGGAGCCCAACATGAGGCTCAATCTCATGACCCTGGGATCACGACCTGAGCCGAAATCAAGAATCATATGCCCAACTGACTGAGCCACCCAGGTGCCCCTATTATTGATTGTCATTATGGTAATATGAGGAACTGTTTATTTTTGGATTATGAGTTATCATATGTGGTCTTAGTCTAGTTTCTTTTTGACATCAGGTGCTTCTGGGGTTACCTCTTTTCATTATAAATTAATGTCTGCTATGAACTTACATTCATATTTCTCCAAAGAAATTGAAGGCAATCTTGATACAGAAATTGAATATAAAATTCAGTATTTTAATTCTGAATGGGTTCAAGTTCTCACTGATTATAACTTTATTTGCAGGAGGGAAAAAGGGGAGTGGTAGTAATGTAAGCTCAATCCTCATCTGTCAGAACAAGAACATAATGTCTAAAATCAATAAATTAAGGAAAAAGGTATAAACATAGTATTTGGAGATATGAAAAGAACCCCAGGAAAACCAAAAAGAGAAAGTTAAGAATGTAAAAAAGCCAGTCGTTCTGAAAAGCGGGATTGGAGAAGAGGAGATGTGGGGTAGGGGAATCTGCTTTTTTTATATAAGCTTTTCTGCCCTTACATAGTTGGATTTCTTTTTTAACCATTAATTCATTTGAATATATGTTGGGTCCTTTCCATATGCCAGGTTCTAGGTACTAGGAATACTGAACAAGACAGAAGTCATAATTTCATGGAGCTTAGATCATGTATTTTCAGTTTAAAACATTTTCTCTTACATCATCCTTTTTAACATTGGAGAATCACATGACTAAAAGATTGCATTAATCATAAGAGTACAGCTTTAATGATTTACTTCAAAGTAAATACATTTAACTTAGGTGGTGCTCTAGAAAGAACGTTACCAACATCCCAAAAGCCCTATTTCTTCCCCTTCATGGTCAGGACCCCTACCCTTCACTCTCATTTAAAGGGTTTCAATTAATGACTTTTAGATTATATGCATGTTGATTCCATGAGTCCATGTATGAATTCATCCACATACAATTGAGAATTGACTGAATGAATTCATTACTCCAAGGTGCTAACAATAAGCTTCACACAAGTAAGAACTGTGGTACAGTTAAAAGCCCTAACTAAGGTCAGTTCATTTCAGACTGTAATCACTAAACAAAATATGTTAGTAAATATATAAACCAAATCACATTTCATATTACTATGTCATTTATGAGTTTGAGTGAATGTTTTGTTTATTGCCCAACAGTCAAGGTCACTGACAAAGAGATGTGGGAGAAAGGAGTATTCACATCAGACCTTATCAGACATGGAGGAGAATGTAGTTCACTTTTTTCTTCCTGCTCACTTTATACATTGGCATCTGCATAAATTGAAGGATTTATCTGTGTGAGTGGTCAGTGTGGAAACGGCTTCATAACTAGATTCCAGGACTGAAAGGTCCCTGTATAAGGCCTGATTTTGATGCTTGCAGATCACATTTGTGTGTGGGTAATTGGAAGGTCACTGTTGTGCTCATTTCTTCAAGGAAACCCTTTTCTCCCTCCAGGGCAATTGTCACCTCATCCAGAGAACCAAGTGTTGCTGGTTCACATAATTAGTCCTTTTCATTTAAAACATAAAGGATGCACTTTTATCAGCATTTGGGGATAAATAAAAATGAAGTCCAAACTGAAGTTGTCATATTCAAATTTAAGAGAACTTGATCAGTTTCTCTATATCTGGTCAAAATATTAATCTCTAATTCATAATTCTTGAGGTCTATTTCCTTTTCAACCTGAAAGTACAAATACTCCAAAATGGCACATAAGACGAAGATCAGACATGAAATTAAAATTTGGTTGCACTCCATTTTTTAAATTAAGACTTAATTTTTTTAGAGAAGTTTAAGGTTCACAGCAAAATTGAGGGTAAGGTACAAGGGATTTCCCATATACCCTTGCTCCTATACAAGCGGTCTCCCCATTATCAATATCTCCTTTCAGAGTGGTACATTTGTTACAAGGGATGAACCTACATTGACACATTGCAAGCACCCAAAGTCCATAGTTTATATATGGTTCATTCTTGGTGTTGCGTGTTCTGTGGGTTTGGGCAAATGTATAATGACATGTATCCATCATTATGGTTTCATACAAGAGTATTTTCACTGCCCTAAAAATCCCCTATGTTCCACCTATCCATCCCTCATCCCCTACCGCCACCATCATCCTCTATTTTTAGAAAAGAAATCTGTAATAAGTCAAATCCTTTTCTGATGCCACCTGAATGAAAGACCTCACACTTTGAGTAAATGTATTGAATTGGTTTTTATATGGAAATGGAAGGCAGCAGTAGCTCATGAGTGACTTCAGTTATAACATGTAAGGTTTTATCTCATATACTGTAATCTTTAGAGAAGTTCTCTAGCTATACAAATTTACATTCACCATATTTATCCTACTATGCTATTAATAAAAAGCAATTTTACTTAGAATGGAATCTGACATTTAATATATATGAACTCAATTATGATTAGAAAATGTCTAAAACATCTTTTTGATCCTATAAATTTCAGTCATCTAGATTAAGAAAACAAGCATAGGCAAAGATTTGATACTTATGGAACACATTGGAATGCATTCTGATCTTTCTAAGAAAATCCCTGTCCTCCATGGTTACGGAAGACATGACAGAGCAAGAATTTAGATGCTTCTCTCACAGAGTGAAAGAGATTATATTTACTATGGTTTATTGATTCTAAGAGGTACTTTTCTCCCCCACAGTTTAGCATCTTGACTTAATTATATGTATTTGAGGATTTTCTAGATATCTTTCTGTCATTGGTTTCTAATTGAATTTTATTATGTTTAGATAACCTATCTGTATGCTTTCACTTCTTTACAATTTATTGAGTCTTGTTTTACGGTCCAGCATATGGTCTGTCTTTGTGACTGTTTCATGTACACTTGAAAAGAATGTGTCTTCCACACTCATTGGTGGAGTGTTCTCAGTTCTAATGCATAGAACTAAGTGCTTTTCAAAATCAAAGCATTCAGTTTTATTAATGATGTTGTTCTAAATTTTCTGTATCTTTACTGATGTTCTGTTGATTTGGTTTCATCATTTACTGAGAGAGGAGTGTTACAAATCTTTACTATAATTATAGAGATTTCTGTTTCTTCCTTTAGTTCTGCCACTTTTTGCTTCTTGTATTTTGAAACTCTGTTAATATGTGCATACACATTAAGATCATTATTTCTCTGTCATGAATTAACCCTTTTATTCTTAAGAAATGTTTCTCTTCACCCCTGGTAATATTTCTTCTCTTGAGGGCTACTGTATGTGATATTTTAGTATACCCTGATTTTTTATGTTTAGTATTTCCATGGTATAACTGGCATAACTTTCCATCCTGATACTTTTAAACTATTTGAGTCTTTTATATTAAAGTGTAATTCCTATGAAACGCATAAGCTTGGGTCTTGCTTTTTTTGTCCAGTCTGACTTATCTTTACTTTCTTTTGGTTCATTTAGTTCATTTCCATTTAATGTTATTATTGTTGGCAATAATAATAATTATTGGTTGGTAGATGGCAACTACCAAGCTGCCATCTTGGTAGTTATTAACTGTTTGTGCCATCTGCTCTTTATTCATTTTTTCCTCTTTTCTGGCCATCTTTGAATAAGTTTAGTTTTTACTTGTTTATTTATTTTTAAGTAGGCTTCACACCCAGCATGGAGCCCAATGTGGGGCTTGAACTCATGACCCTGAGATCAACACCTGAGCTGAGATCAAGAGTTGGACGCTCAACTGAATGAGTCTCCCAGGCACCCCAGTCAAGTTTAGTTTTTAAATTCCATTTCATCTCCTTCATTGGCTATACTTTAAACTGGTTACCTTAGGGATTACAATATGCATCCTTGAATCTACCATAAAGTAATGCAATAACATTCCTTACATATAATTTCTTACATATAGTGTGAGAACTTGACAATGGTATACTTCCATTTGTCCTTTTCCCTTCCTCTGTGCTATTTTTGTTGTGCATTTTACTTCTGCATATGCTATAAACCCCAAAATATGTTGTATTTTTTTAATAGCATATGAAAAAAAGCCTTATACTTACACACATTTTCATCATCTTTGGCATTTTTCATTCTTTCATGTAGATACAAGTTTCTGTCTGGTATCATTTTCCTTCAGCATGAAAAACTTTCTTTAACATGCAGCAGGCCTACTGATCATGCAATTCTCTCAGCTGTTGTTTATTTGAAAAATGTCAATTTCACCTTAATTTTTAAAGGGTATTTTTGCTGAGTATAGAACTGTACACTAAACTTTGTCTTTCAGCACTTCCATCATTTTTGATGAGAAGTCAGCCATCATGCTTATCATTATTCTCCCTTGTCCTTGGATGCTTTTAGTATTGTTTTCTTTAGCATTACTTTAGCATAGAATAAAAATATATTTATTTTATTTTAGAGAGAGAGAGCATATGAGCAAAGTAAAGGGGCAGAGGGAGAAAAATAGAATCTTAGGCAGACTCCACGCTCAGCGTGGAGCCTGACTCAGGGCTGGATCCCACGACCCTGGGATCATGACCTGAGCTGAAATCGAGAGTTGGACGTGCAACCAACTGAGCCACCCAGAAGCCCCATCTTTTGTATTAAGTTTTTTTTTTTTTATCAATTTGGTTGTGATATGACTAAGCATGTTTTTATTTGTGTTTATCCAACATGGGGATCTTTGAGATTCTTGGATCTATGGGTTGATTTTTTTTTTTTTTTTTTAATCATATTTGTGAGGGCTACTGGGTGGATCAGTCGCTTAAACATCTGACTTGATTTCTGCTCAGGTCATGATCTCACAGTTTGTAAGTTTGAGCCCCACATCAGGCTTGGTGCTGACAGTGTGGAGCTTGCTTGGGATTCTCTCTTTCCCTCTCTCTCTCTGCCCCTCCCCTGCTTGTGTTCTCTCTCTCTCAAAATAAATAAATAAAATTAAAAAATTATTTTTAAATCATGTTTGGAAAATTCTTGGCCATTTCTTCAAATATTTTTTCTTCTCTCTCTTTCTAGGGCTCTAAATTATGCATATGTAAGACCACCTGATACTGTCTCATAGGTCACTAAAAGTATCTTAATTTCTTTCTGCTTTTTATCTCTGTACTTTAGATAGTTTTTACTGACTATTATTAAAGTTTATTTATCCTTTCTTCTATAGTTTTCAATATGCTGATCAGGTCACCTAGTGAAATCCCATTTTGATCTACAATTTTCCAGGGCCCCTGGGTGGCTCAATTGGTTAAGTGTCTGACTTCAGCTCAGGTCATGATCTCACAGTTTGTGAGTTGGAGCCCCACATCGGGCTCTGTGCTGACAGCTCAGAGCCTGGAGCCTGCTTTGGATTCTGTGACTCCCTTTCTCTGCCCCTCCCCTGCTTGCACTCTGTCTCTGTCTCTCTTTCTCTCTCTCAAAAATAAACACTAAAACAAATTTTTTAAGTAAATAAAATTTTCCGTGGTTCTTTTTCTTTTTTATTTCAATTTATCTTCCAGGATTCCTGATCCATATATTATATTCATCTTTTCCTTTATATTTTTGGACATATTGCTATTAATGGTTTTAAAGTCACTGGTTGCTAATTCCACAATTTGTGTCATTGTTTTCTTTTGAGTCATATTTTCCTACTTCTTCATATGTTTTGTCCTTTTTTATTGTCCATTGTGGGTACTACATTGTAGAGAGTATGTAGTTTGGTCTTCCTTTCAAGAGTGTTGAGGTTTTTTTTTTTTTTTTTTTTTTTGGTAATAGGCAATAAATTTACTGGTGAATCACCTGTTTTTAAAAAGATGAGTTTAGAGTAGCCTTTATTCTTGGGTATGTTCTTTATCCCAATAGCATGATCTTTCTGGGGTCAAACCTGAATCCTCAGATTGTTCAGTGATATCTCTTCATCCTGGATAATTGGAACTTCAATGTCTCTTATAGGTTCTCAAAACTTCTGGAACCTCCATTTAGCTTTTAGATCCCTGGCATCTATCTTTTTCCAGTAGGCTTTGCCGAGTCTGGTTCTGCACTAATACTGCGTAATATTTATTGATTGACCAGAGGTGACCCCTATGCATATTTCTGAGCCTTTCTTTCTGTGGAAATTCCTCATTTCTGATGCTCTGCCCAGAGAGATTGCTGTTCTGTTTGGACTCTACTTCCTTGTGTCATGGTTTGGAACATACTCAGTCAAAAAGTGAATTCGGGGGAGCCTGGGTGGCTCAGTCGGTTAAGCGGCCGACTTTGGCTCAGGTCATGACCTCACGGTCCATGAGTTCACGCCCCGCGTCGGGCTCTGTGCTGACAGCTCAGAGCCTGGAGCCTGTTTCAGATTCTGTGTCTCCCTCTCCCTGACCCTCCCCCGTTCATGCTCTCTCTCTCTCTTTCTCAAAATAAATTAAAAAAAAAAGTTAAAAAAAAATTTTTTTAAAGTGAATTCGGAGCTCACCTCAAGTGTTTCCATTCTCTTGTGGTGTATAGCCCAATGCTGTGTCTTGTCCAGTGTCTTCCATTATTGCTTCAAGTATTTTGTACAGTTTTACAGTTGAGTAGGGCAAGCTCAGTAATTGTTACCCTGACATGACTGAAGTCCACATTTTGACAAATCTGAAATTGCAGTGTTTTCTACCATTTATATAATACTAATTTTTAAAAAGTATTTAGTGTTACTAATTTGGTGATACAAAGAAGTAAAGCCCTCGTGTCTGCTTTTTAGGCATTTATATCCACTTAAGAAGATTATATATATGTACGTATAGTTAAATTGCAGTAGAACAGTATGTTATCAAGGGTAAAATCACCAGTACACATAAGTGTGATAGCCCTTATGTGGACAACATACCTATAGGTTACAGAGAAAATACAGAGTTTCTGGGCAGAGGTCGGATTTGAGTAGAGGCTTAAGGAGTAGGTGATATTTAAGTTGGGAAGATGGCATTTCAGGATGCAAGGCTACTGTGAAACAAAATACAAGGTGGCAATGAGCAAGCCATTTTTGAATGATCAATCTGCCTATAATAAAGGGTTTGGGTTAGGATATAGTAATAGGTGATGTTTGTAATATGATTTAATGTAATATAATAAGCTGAGTGATTGAGGGCTTTTGACTTTATCTTGTAAGTAATATGGAAATAATATGAAAGGTGCTTAAGGAAGAAGAAACACCACAATAAGGGAGAATCATAGGGAGACTACTACTATCATTCAGAAGTGAGGCAGTGAAAGTTCAAGTAGGATACAACAGTGGGAATGGATAGGAGGGGCAGATACAAGAAATTACACAAGGAAGAAATCAGCAGAAATCAGTTATTGATTATGTGTGAGATAAGGAGAAGGAAAGGAGGAAATGGTGACTGCGTATCTGAGACAATGATATACTGGCAGAAATTGGAAAGTCAAGAACAGGGCCATTGCTGCAGGAATAATTAATTTGATTTTAGATATTAGAGAGTTGATAGTATTAAAAGATTGTAATTCGTTTTTGGGGAGCCTGGGTGGCGCAGTTGGTTAAGCATCTGGCTCTCGATCTCAGCTCAGGTCATGATCTCTAGTTTCGAGCCCCGCATTGGGCTCTTGTGCTAGTGGTGCAGAGCCCTCTTGGGATTCTGTCTCTCCTTCTCTTTGCCCCTCCCCAGTTTGTGCCCTCTCTCTCTCCCTCTCAAAATAAATAAACTTTAAAAAAAACTTTAAAATACTATAATTTGTTTTTTAATCATATCACTGTTTAAAGCTAGCAGCCATGTATTAATATTTACATTTTGTAGGTTTTAACAGTACTAATTTTATTTGTGTTTACATCACAGTAATTTTGGCTAATGTACTTGTTTCCTTTGTGTTGGGAACTGAATAAGCAAATACAGTAAAAATGAGTACAAATTTGGGCGGGGGGGGGGGGGGGAGTTGTGAATAGGACCCTAACAAAGAAAATGTAATTACTGAATTACCACAATGACTAACCCATGCCATACACACCCTCCATTTCCCATGGCACTTACCATGTTGCATTGGTTTTCCTTATTTCTCTTTCTGCTTACTAAACTGTCACATTAGTTGGCTTTTGCTGTATAAAAATTTACCACAAAGCTAATTAAAACACAAACATTTGTTATTTCTCTCAATTTGGTGGGCTCTGTGGGTCATCTGGTCTGGGCTGGCTCTGCTGACCTCTGAA
Organism: Panthera uncia; assembly: GCF_023721935.1. Classification (NCBI taxonomy): domain Eukaryota; kingdom Metazoa; phylum Chordata; class Mammalia; order Carnivora; family Felidae; genus Panthera; species Panthera uncia. The sequence goes on from NC_064811.1 coordinate 83,763,466, forward strand.
GTCTTCTGGTTGCTCATCTGATGCTGTTTGCTCTAGGGGTGCGTCAACCTGGACTGTGCCTCCCTGCCCCACATGATCTCTCATCCTCCAGTGGCAAGCTCAGGCTTGTTCCCTTGTCAGCAGTGTTCCACGAGAGCAAGAATGGTTGTGGCAAGTCTTATTGAAGCTTGCATTTAAAACTCACGCTTCTTTCTCATTCTGTTGTACAGACGCAAGTAACAGGCCTGCCAGGATTCAAGGGATGGAGAAATCGATTTTGCCTTTTGTTGGGTAGAGTTGCAAAGAATGTTGGATCATTGTTTTCAGTCTACCACAACTGTAGGCTCTGGGAGTGCACTCTTGTATACTTTGCTGTCTTTGGTAACTGACACATTAGAAGCCTAAATATTTTTTTAATGAATGACTAAATTAATGAAGGGAGCAATGCATTCAAGAAATATTTCAATATACTTTAGTTTAGCTTTGTTTTTTTTTTTAATGTTTATTTATTTTGAGAGACAGAGTGTGAGTGGGGGAGGGCAGAGAGAGAGGGAGACACAGAATCCAAAGCAGGTTCCAGGCTCCAAGCTGTCAGCACAGAGTCTGACGTGGGGCTCGAACTCACGAGCAGCGAGATCATGACCTGAGCCGAAGTCAGACGCTCAACCGACTGAGCCACCCAGACGCCCCTCAGTATACTTTAGTTTTAAAGATATACATACTTTTATCATGTCATTAGTGAATTATGGTGTTTCCTATGGACAGATTTCAGAAAGAGAGTCTCTTGATTTTCCTTCTATTCTTTGTAATTGAACAAAGGAGATATTTAAAACAAAACAAACTAAAAAGCAACTACTGCTTGAGCTATTATTGTTTGGCATTTTTACCTTCACATTTGATTATCTCAGGAAGAACTCACTTGAGTGCATTGTCACAGTCCTATTCTGCTTTTTGGGTTCTGCTATGGGTAGACTGGCTCCAACCAGAACATTCAGGAAGCCTGCAGCAAAGTGCTGTATTAAAATGAATAAAATTAGAGGTCAAGAAAAAGATCGCATCTGCCTCTTAGGTAAATGAACACATCATAGTCTGTGGAGTCAAATTAGCTAGCATTACTCTGTCAACCTCAGCAAATGACTTACTGTCTGTAAACCTCAGTTTTCTCATCTGGGACCCTATTTCTCAGGAATATTGTGAAAATTAAGTGAAAAATGTGAAGCACCAGCTATGATTCCTGATTTCTGGGAGGTAATCAATAAAGTTTACTTCTTTCTACATGTGAACCAAAGTCATATGATGCCTTTCATCAGGGTTTCTCTTTCTTGGTATTATTGACATTGAGGGTCACATGCTTCTTCATTGTAAAAGGCTGTCCTCTGCATTATGGGATGTTTAGCAACATTTCTAACCTCTACACACTAGACCATCCACCTAGTGTGACAGCTAAAGATGTCTCCAGACATTGCCAAATGTCCCTAGTGGCAAAATGCAAACATTTTATTCAACAGTGGTAAGGATAGGGTTAAGGAGGGAATGTGGCAGTGTGCCTATAAATGTAGAATAGGAAAGAAAAGTACTTGATTCTTCTCAGACAAGATAGGGTACGTTCGGGCGGCATGGCCGTGGACATTTGATTCTTCTCAGAATGCCTAAAACCTTCACTGTCTCTATTACTCTTCCTTCCTGTAATTTAATATAAACATATATTTATTATGCTCTAACAAAATGGTTAACATTTACTATGTCCCATTAACTATGTTAATAAGCTTTGCATGAGCTAATAGTTGAATGTTGTGTATGTATCTGCCATCTCTGTTAGAGTGGCATTCCATTGTGACAGGGACCTCACACCGGTTCCAACCGCAATGTGTTTGTACTTATGAGGTAGCACTTCTGCATTGGTCACATAGTCTCATTGCACTCAAATAAAACAATCCAGAGCTGAAGATGGATGAAGGCATGGAAAAATATGGAAAATGAGTTTATATAAATCTGAATGCAGTAGATTGCAAATATTGGTTTTTTTCAAAAACTTTTAAAAATCAGCTATTCTGAGGGGCGCCTGGGTGGCTCAGTCGGTTAAACGTCCGACTTCGGCCCAGGTCACGATCTCGCGGTCCGTGAGTTCGAGCCCCGCGTCGGGCTCTGGGCTGATGGCTCAGAGCCTGGAGCCTGCTTCCGATTCTGTGTCTCCCTCTCTCTCTGACCCTCCCCCGCTCATGCTCTGTCTCTCTCTGTCTCAAAAATAAATAAAACGTTAAAAAATTTAAAAAAATTAAAAAAAAATCAGCTATTCTGAGAAAAGCAAACCCACCATTAACTTTTCTTTCATCATCATTAAGCCGATATCTCACAAGAAAGATGTAAATAAAAAGCCCCTTTAAAGTTAATTTTTTTCTATTATATTTATTATGAGGAGGATTCCAGTAGTGCTTAGAAATTTTTCGCTCATTTATACTTCATGTTTTATTCACTATATGTCATTAATTGTTAAAGATGTCACAGTTAAATTTCATGTTCAGCACAGCATTTGATTTTTCTCTTTTTTTTTTCTTAAAAATGTCTATTTCTAATCAAATAAATGAGTTAGAAAATTAAAACATAGGAATGTATAACTTAGGGAGCAATAGTCTCCATGTCACTACATATGGATCCAAATTATTCTTTTTAACAGTTACATAATATATAAGGTGTGAATGTAGCATAATTGTAATTAAACAATCTGCTATCAAAGGACATTTAGATTGTTTCCAGTTTTTTTTGTGTGGCAATGCATATCCTTGTCCTTATTTATTGATTTATTTTTGCACGCTTACTCATATAATTCTTTAGTACTTTAGAATTACAGAGTCAAAAGATAGTCGCAGTTGAATGTTTCACATTGAATGTAGCACACATGTGTGTATGTCTTACAGTACACTTCCTCCAAAAAATTCCTCTATAGAAAGAAACTCCAGGCATGCATGGGTGGCTCAGTTGGTTAAGCATCCGACTCTTGGTTTCAGCTCAGGTCATGATCTCACAGTTTGTGAGTTCGAGCCCCACATTGGGCTCCGAGTTGACAGCTTGGAGCCTACTTGGGATTATTTCTCTCTCCCTTTTTCTCTCCCCCCCCCCCCCCCCCGCTCTCTCTCTCTGTCAAAATAGATAAACCAAAAAAATGTTTTTAAAAAGGAAAGAAACTCCAGCATAGCTTTTTTCTGTATCAATTTATCATGCAACAGAAAAATGGTGAAAAGTCACTCTTTTTCTTGTCATTCTTCCTCATACCAGGATAAAGTATTAAAATTACACGTAAGTAGGGTCTGTTATAGCTGAATATAATCTTAAAAATAGAGACACTATCTCTCTGATTCCCACCCACATCCTCTGAATGGCACCTGAAATTCTGTTTTTCCGACTGCAGATTATGACCCATTAGATGGTCATGAAATCAATGGGTTTGAAAAGTTTTGGTTTTTTTCTTTTTATGAAATCTAATAGAATAAAAAGAGTATGTTCTCTTACAGTGGGCCCTCAAAAAATGTGAATATATCTGATCCTAGAAAATGTCTCCAGTTATAAGAAAGGAAGTGGCCTTGGCCTTGCTGCCTTCACTAACAACTCTTTGTGCTGGCCTTTGGTGTCAGTGGTGAGATTGTCACAGATGTGCAGAAAATAATCCATTAGGCATTTCATGTAGCGCTCGTCACATATTCGGAACATAGCCAGTTATAACATTATGCCTCTCGTGTGAGAAATACACACAATTCCCTGGAGAAGCTGTTTTTATTGCTAGCTAGTTACATTTTCTATTTCTCTTTCCACGGTGTGAAAATTTTCCTGAAAGCCTCAACCATTATAGGAGAGATGCAGAGCTTAAGCCCATCTTCTCACCAGTCAACCCAATATCTTCCTTTCTGTTTCAAGGTCCTTCCTCAAAAGCACGGAACTGTGCAAAGGGAAAGTGAGAGGAAGGGCTCAGGGAGTAGGGGGGCAGTAGGGGCTTTCCCTGGTCTTTCCTGATCCTTTAGTTCCAAAGACTTATTTGGTATTTCAAAACTTTGTAATAAACCCTGCTTTTACAATTAATGCAAATAGTACTCAATGATTCATCCTTTCCAAATAATTCTTGGTTTCTTTTGACATTTTATTTTTAAATTATGAATTAACATTGACATCACTGTAGGATTACAATCACCTCAGCTCTTCACAGCGAACTTAACTATCTTACAAAGCTTGTAAAAGTTCATATTTTAATCACCACCTGGGTATCTCTTGGGCTGCTGTTGGGCTTTTAAAACTGTGATCTTTTGCCACACATTTGTGCAAAAATCATGGGGATGATGTTGGCAAGAGGACTGTATTTACTTGGGTAGCTTGTCCTGTGCCTACAGGTTAGAGATCTTAATTAAAGTGTTTTTTTTAATGTTTATTTTTATTTTTGACAGAGAGAAAGAGACAGAGCATGAGTGAGGAAGGGGCAGAGAGAGAGGGAGACACAGAATCAGAAGCCGGCTCTAGGCTTTGAGCTGCCAGCACAGAGCCCGATGCAGGGCTCAAACTCGCAGATCATGACCGCAGATCGCTGCGAGATCATGACCTGAGCTGAAGTCAGACGCTCAACTGACTGAGCCACCCAGGCGCCCCTTAATTAAAGTTTTAACTACAGTAATGATCATGATAAGAATGAGTTTTAAAATTAGAGTGAGGGCCACTTGCTACTGAATCTATCCATTCAAAGTTCAGGAAACCATCCACAGATGTATGTACACATCTACACACACATACATAATCAGAGTAACAGGTACTGAATGGATTCTGTCATTTTAGTAAGTCAACAGTCTCACCTCTGTTTTGAAGACCATGTGCTAAGATTGTTTGAGAGGATTCACGTAGTCAGCTCACATTAACGAAAAACCTAAAGATAAAAAAAATTGTCTTAATATTTTTCTTGGAAGTTTGGAGTCCTGTAGTGTTCTAAGAATAAGGATTGTTCCCAAGAGTATTATAACTGGTATTAGCACTGTATTTCAAGGTAACACTTATTATTTTATTAGTATTCTTTAAATACCTGAAATTTATTATAGTGGTTCTTTTCTTTTAAGTGTTTATTTTTGAGAGAGAGAGAGAACAAGTGGGGGAGGGACACACACACACACACACACACACACACAGAGAGAGAGAGAGAGAGAGAGAGAGAGAGAGAGAGACAATCCGAAGCAGGCTCCAGGCTCTGAGCTGTCAGCATGAGCCTGACGTGGGTCTCGAACCCACAAACCGTGAGATCGTGACCTGAGCTGAAGTCAGACGCTTAACTGACTGAGCCACCCAGGCACCCCTATAGTGATTCTTGAATATAGATATATACCTAAGTACATATAAAAATCCAGGTTTACAAAAAGAGTTGTGATTTGTTCTTTCAATAAGCATTTGTTAGCTAACTAACATAACTCCAAGCTCAACAAATTCTACTGTTTTCAAAGGTCCATCCCATCAAAACCTTTCATTTTACATATAAGGAAACAGAGGCCATATATCCAGAGTCACACACCCAGCAGTGGAAGAACTCTGGAATTTTGAATCACTTAATTCCTTTCTATGGTATCAGGGCAATTTTCCTTTATTTAACTGCTTATCTTAATTGATTACAGTTATTTGTAAATCTTCAGCAGGAATATTGCATTATAAATCTTTCTTATTTGAGACAAATATTTCTTTAAAATCTGCATGGAGTTCTTATTCCATAGGATGTAGCCTTTTCCCTTTTGCTGAAGCTGGACACTGCTTTGTATCCCACTAGCAATCCTAACAAGGCTTGTCCACTCCTTATAAGTCACAGAGGTCACTAGCAGGAGAGGATTTCATTGGAAGCCAGGATCCTCTTTGGAGGACTTTGTCTTTACTAGACTGTTAGGTAATGTAGTCATTAGGGTAAAGACTAGACTGTTGTAATAGCGAGACCCCACGATACACGAGGTTAAAGAACAAGGGAATTTATTTCTTTCTACATCACCACCAGCGTCAGCTGCCACTTATCATCATCTATGTGGTAGAGGCTGGGTCTTCTTCACGTCTAGGTCTTATCCAGCAGGAAAGAGAAAAAGAAACAAAACCACGAAGGAAGCATGTCAAGGACCTAGAGCAATAGACCTGGGAATGGCACGCAGTAGTTCCAATGGCTCACCGGTGAGCGTTTCATCAAATGGCCATCCCTAATTCTAAGGAAGTGTGAGGCAGGAGGACCTTCTCGGAGCTTCTTAGCTCAAGAAGCAGGTAGAAAACTTGGACACAGTTCTAGGACCATCACAGAATTCTTGAAAGGTTGGAAAATAATCTGCACAAAGAGCTAAGACTAAATCCTTCAAGTCTAGATGGTGACAAAAAGGAATGACCTAAGAATGTGAGTGTGTATGATCTTTATGCAGAGGATGGATTGTACTAGACTCTAGGACACTTTTGTGAGCTTGACATAAGGATTTCGGATTGTACATAAGTGTGAATTCCTCGATGGTGCAATTTTCCTGCTGTTAGATTCAGATTCCAAAGAGGAACTACTCTTCTAAGGAAGATGTTCCCCTCCTAAAATCTTTTTAAAAGGATTATGTTTGGTCTTACTGGAATAATATGGTTTACTCCTGCATGGTGGGATTCTTTTTTTTTTTTTTTTTTTTTTTTAAGTTTATTTATTTCGAGAGAGACTGTGAATGAGGTTTGGGGGGTGGGAGAGGGAAGGCAGAGAGAGGGAGAGACAGAATCCCAAGCAGGCTCTGTGCTATGAAGGCAGAGCCTGACAAGGGGCTCCATCTCACGAACCATAAGATTGTGAGCCCAGATCAAGAGTCGGACGCTTAACCAACTGAGCCACCCAGGCGCCCCCTACCTGATGGAATTCTTTTTTTTTTTTTTTTAGTTTTTTTTTCAATATATGAAATTTATTGTCAAATTGGTTTCCATACAACACCCAGTGCTCATCCCAAAAGGTGCCCTCCTCAATACCCATCACCCACCCACCCCTCCCTCCCACCCCTCATCAACCCGCAGTTTGTTCTCAGTTTTTAAGAGTCTCTTATGCTTTGGCTCTCTTCCACTCTAACCTCTTTTTTTTTTATTTCCTTCCCCTTCTCCATGGGTTTCTGTTAAGTTTCTCAGGATCCACATAAGAGTGAAAACATATGGTATCTGTCTTTCTCTGTATGGCTTATTTCACTTAGCATCACACTCTCCAGTTCCATCCACGTTGCTACAAAGGGCCATATTTCGTTCTTTCTCATTGCCACGTAGTACTCCATTGTGTCTATAAACCACAATTTCTTTATCCATTCATCAGTTGATGGACATTTAGGCTCTTTCCATAATTTGGCTATTGTTGAGAGTGCTGCTCTAAATATTGGGGTACAAGTGCCCCTATGCATCAGTACTCCTGTATCCCTTGGGCAAATTCCTAGCAGTGCTATTGCTGGGTCATAGGGTAGGTCTATTTTTAATTTTCTGAGGAACCTCCACACTGCTTTCCAGAGTGGCTGCACCAATTTGCATTCCCACCAACAGTGCAAGAGGTTTCCCGTTTTTCCACATCCTCGTCAGCATCTATAGTCTCCTGATTTGTTCATTTTGGCCACTCTGACTGGCGTGAGGTGATATCTGAGTGTGGTTTTGATTTGTATTTCCCTGATGAGGAGCGACGTTGAGCATCTTTTCATGTGCCTGTTGGCCATCCGTATGTCTTCTTTAGAGAAGTGTCTATTCCTGTTTTCTGCCCATTTCTTCACTGGGTTATTTGTTTTTCGGGTGTGGAGTTTGGTGAGCTCTTTATAGATTTTGGATACTAGCCCTTTGTCCGATATTCTTAAGTGTCATTCCATTCTTACAGTTTTGTTTTGTTTTGATATATAGCTCCAGAATGGCAGAAGACGATTCATATTTGGGAGCACATGAACAAGTGAGTATTATAATTTAACTGATAATTTTTAATAAATGTAATTATATTTTAAAATATATAGAAACAGCCACCATATTTATCAGGAAAACTCTAAAATTGGTAAAAATTTATTTTAAATTGTCTTTGCAGTTTCCTTGTCCCTACATGTACAGTCAGAGAGGACATGCCATAGAAAATAAGTAACTGAAACCCTTTCATCACACATACTGTTGCATAAAAATTATATATCTACAGATCAAATGATAACTACCATATTAATTTCCTAGGGCTACAGTAACAAATTATCACAAACCACGTGGCTTAAAAAAACGGAAATATATTCTCTCACTGTTCTGGAGGCTAGAATACCAAAATCCAAAATCAACATGATGACAGGGTTGGTTCCTTCTGGAAGTTCTGAAGGAGAATCTGTCCCAGGCCTCTCTCCAAGCTTCTGGTGGTCACCAGCAACCCTCGGTGCTCCTTGCCTGTGGCTGCATCATTCCTGCAGACCGCCTTCTTCCCTGTGTCTCTGTATCCAAATCTCCCTCTCTCTTCTCTGATGCAGTCACCAGTCATTGGATTTAGGGCCCACCCTTCCGCCTGACCTCATCTTAAGTTGATTACTTCTGCAAAGACTCTATTTCTAAGTAAAGTACACAGGTACTGGGGATTAGAGCTTGAATGTATCTTTTGTGGGGGGAACACAAAGTATTTAAAATTCATCTGATGAGGAGGAAGATTAGTGTAGTGAAAAGACCTTGGCCTTAGAATTCGAGTATCTTTATGTAGGTGCTGGCTGCCACTGAACAAACAGCTCTTTAAACTTGAGGAATCACTTACACCTGCCTCCCCCCAGTCCCACTTTTCTTATTTGCAAAGAAATAAGGAATAGGAATGCTGGCCCCCCCACTCTAAGGGGTGTTGAAAAGACTGAATGGGCAATGAATATGTTTTAGGAACATAAAACTGTTCATTATAATTCTATTTGAAAAGACTGAATGGGCAATGAATATGTTTTAGGAACATAAAACTGTTCATTATAATTCTATTT